>NC_085137.1:449988311-450025182 GCF_035046485.1 Aedes albopictus
GGGTATGTGGTATTCGATTTTCTATGTTGTGAAAGTGAAATAAGGTTCGATTATTTCTTGGCTGAAAAGATTTACGTTAAACCAGTGGTGCTCAAACTGCGGCCCGCGGGCCGCATGCGGCCCTCGAAGCTCTTGAATGCGGCCCGCAGAGTACTTCGGAAAAAAATGGCTAATTGTTCAAAATGCAAATGTTTTTATAATGCTTAAACCTTTTATAGCATACGTTGTTCATTTTTTATAAGATTAATTAAAAATTACAATATCAATGCTTTTCAATAATTTTCTATGATTAATGAAGAAGTTTTGAAAAAGTAGCAACATTTTTTCAAATATTGACTGTAGATAACTTAGTTTATTCCAATCATTATATTGAAGCTTTTGGTCTTATTGAGCTGAGATTGAAGGTGTTTTTATAAACGACGCTCCAATACTTTTTAGGAGAGTTTTTAATACTGCCCACAGCTAAGTCAATTTTGCTAATTCTTACAATTAGTGAAAAGTGACTAGTATAAACAAACATCTTGATCAATTTTGTTGGTAATACGAAATTCACGGTGTGTCTGGTAGAACAAAATTAATTTAAAAAAATCGGTATCGCTAAAACACCCACCAAACGAAAGCTGAAGGTCCCCTCTTTCATTTGACACTAAAAGGAGAAAGTTCTATCGGCGGGTCTAGAACATTTTTTTTTTTTTCAAATATTACTATCTTCGAGACTTGTGTTTTTTTCTTTTTTCATCCTTGAGTGTAATCAAATGGGCTTGTATGAGGTCGCCCATTAGTAACGTGTTCTTTTAAAAGAGTAAACGGGTCAAATCAAAAAATAAAAATTTCCCTTACAAAATATTGCTTAGACATAAAGTGCAAAATCCGTGGCTCGGATAGAATTATCACATGCCATTATTTGTTCAATTTGTGCGCCTTTACGGTACCTAAGACTTAAACAATCTTAGTAAATTTAGACTATTGTAGTTAGGTATAGCTCCTTACTTTTAAAGAAACAACTACGACAAGAACCCCCTAAGTGACGAGGAAAACCAAACCAAAGAGTACGTTTTGTGTTTGAAGAAGTGTTTTTCCACCACAATTATCATCGAAAGCAGTTAAAATTCACTGTTTTAGATTGGTTTAGTAAAATTGTATAATTTCCGCTAATAGTCGCGTAACCGGTTGGTGTCCATGAGGGTTTACGCGATGGTTGGCGGAAATTTACACGATCGTAATGTAATTTCACATTATACCTCATGTAAAACTGCACTAACTGTAGCATTCCCATTATGTGCATGATTTCTCGCTGAATTTTAATTACATATTTTTTTCTGTGCACACTTAGAGTAACACATATGATAAACAATAGTGAGCCATCAGGCTCCACCTGGTCCGCCTATCGTGCAATCTGCGCTCCATACCTTCTTGTGCCAACTGAATAAGTAGCGAAGGCCAACTTAGCAGTGTTGTCGTTCGGTATTCTTGCAACATGCCCTGCCCACCGTAACTTTCTAGCTCAAGCCACCTTCTGGATGCTGGGTTCGCTCGTGGTCTATCTTTCTCGGCAACACACCGTTCTTCTGCACATCGCCGAAGATCGTCCTTCGAATAATTAAAAGATGAAACCTGATAGTAATTCTAGGAAAAAAAAATTGCAGAATATGGATTTGTTTATTGAAATATTCAGAAAAAAATTTCCTGATATTGCTCCATAGATTTTTCCAAGAATTTCAATGAGGTGTTATCTTGTAATTCCACCCAAGATTTCTGGAGGGAGTTCTCGTGGGATTTTCCCGGAATTTCTGTCATTCATTATTCCCGGATTTCCGTTAGGAATTTCTCTTGGAATTTCATCAGAGATTTTGACAAGTACTTCTGCCAGAATTCCTTCTGGAAATTTTTAGATTTGTAACAGGATTCCTTTAGGTAGGACCCTCCCAGAATTCCTCTAGAAACATTTTACGGTATACATTCTTCTCGCGATTCCTTAATTGATTCCTGGTGCGATTTCTCCCTAGATTCCTTATGCGTTTTTCACGGGTTATTCCTAAGATTCCACAAAGAATTACTCCAGGATTCTTATTTATCCTGGGATACCTTCTGGGATTTCTCTCAGGGATTCATTTTGAGTTGTTTTCTGGGATTATTCACTGTATTCATTCCTATATTCATTGAATCCATATACTTTTAAAGATTCTTCCTGGATTTTTTTCAGGAAATCCTTCATTGATATGTCACGGGATTCCATTAGAAATTTATCCTGTTTTTCCCTTCAAGGAATCCTTCGGTGATCCCATCAGGAAATCTTTCCTAGATTCCTTCTAAGTCCCCTTCAGGATTTCTTCGTTGATTTCTCCCAAACTTCTCCAAAGGATGTCTTCGGACATTTTTTTAAGGAATTCCATGGAAATCCTTACGGAATTCTTTCCGGCATTCCTTGATGGATCTATCATAAGATTCCTTCAGGACTCTGTCAAATATTTCTCCTGGAATTCATTTTCTCACGGGATTCTTTCAGAGTTTCTTGCAGGGTATTGTTATAGAATTCGTATATGGATATTTTCCGGAGTCCATCAATCTTTTTTTAAGACTGCTCCCGAGATTTCTTCAATGATTCATCCCGGGTTTACATTCGAGATTCTTCTACGGATTATTCCCGAGATTGCATCAGAGATTTTTTAAGGGATTCAGTATCATAACGTCCGAGGTTAAAATGTCCCAGGACTTTATGGCGAATTTTTCCGTAGCATAACGTCCGAACAAGTAGATAGGCCACGAAGTCTAAAGAAAAAAGAAACATAGGATATTATGACGCACCTAAACTTTGGACGTTATTTCGCAAAAAAACGAGGCTTCACGACCGGACAGTATGGCCTCGGTTGTTGTGATCCGGCCCCTCCTCAAGGATTATGCCTGGGTTTTCAGGTTTTTTTTGAATATTTCGCCTGGCTGCCTTCACGGATTCTTCCCGGCCAATCTTGGATTTTTCCATGGCTCCCTCCTGAGATTCCTTTATTGATTTCTCCCGGGATTCCTCCAGGGCTACCGTTGGGGATTCCTCCTGGATCCTTTCAGGAATTACTTCAGAGACTTCTCACGTAATTCCTTTATTGAATCTTCCGGGTTTTTTATGACTTCATCCCTGCAACAAAACGAAGGTACAAAGGGTCGAGTGGACAAAAGGTTGAATAGGATAAAAGGTAAAATAGACAAAAGAAAAATAGGAAAATTCCGAAAAACAATGGAACCAGTGATTCCAATATTATTCAAGAACTTCAAAAAGAAAAACATCATAAAAAGATAGGAACATGTCTACTAAAACTAGCAATAGTATTTCGAAATAGTTGCCTATAAGTGATAGATAATAATGTTAATCGTAAAAGATAAATGTGGAAAACAATATTCCTTGAAAGAACAGCCTATGGGTAGAAGAAAGATTAATCATAGATTGAAATATTGTCATTTGAAACTCCAATCATTACACAGAAAAATATATGTAATTAAAATTCAGCGAGAAATCATGCACATAGAGGGAATGCTGGAATTAGTGCACTTTTACGTTAGATATCATGTAAAATTACATTACGATCGTGTAAATTTCCGCCAACCATCGCGTAAACCATCATGAACTCCAACCGGTTACGTGACTATTAGCGGAAATTTACACGATTGTAACGTAATTTTACATGATATCTCATGTAAATATGCACTAACTCTAGCATTCCCTTTATGTGCATGATTTCTCGCTGAATTTTACATGAATATTTTTTTTCTGTGTTACAGTGATTTATTAAAGCCAAACAGTCTATGAATTAGATGACAAATCTCTGGGTATTGCATGCACACTCAGTTGAGCTCGGCTAATTTTCATTCTTTTGCCGAGATTCGCACAGCCGAGCGCTCGGTAATCGCAATTTAACTGAGATATCAGAAAAATTTCAATTTTATTCCTAGCAGCACCCATGGGTACCGCTGGCAATAAATATCAAACGTCAAGCGTTTAGCCGAGATTTCAGCAAATGAACTTTAACCGAGATTTGCACAGCCGATCTCGGCATTCTGTTTTAAGTGTGTGAGCAAACAAAACGAAATTATTTACCTATACAGTACAATTCGTAGAAACTACCTATCAATCCAAGAGAACACAAGTAGGGTTTCCATTGAATATTACATTAACACAACCTATAAACAATAGAAGGAAAAAAATCCTATAGAAATGTTAGTGGCTGAAATACATATGATTTCTACACACTTAAAACAGAATGCCGAGATCGGTTGTGCGAATCTCAGTTAAAGTTCATTTGCTGAATTCTCGGCTAAACGCTTGACGTTTAATGTTTGATGCTAGCGGTACCCATGGGTGCTGCTATGAATAAACTTGCCGTTTTGCTGATATCTCAGTTAAATTGTGATAGCCGAGCGCTCGGCTGTGCGAATCTCGGCAAAAGAATGGAAATCAGCCGAGCTCAACTGAGTGTGTATAACAACACTAAAATGTTTCATTCAATGAGTAACAACAAAGACTCATCAAATATTTTCTCATAAGTAAGATACACCAGCTGATAACTTGGTCTACTCAAATTTTTGTTCATTCGACCTTTTGTCCCATTTGACCATTTGTCCTTTGACCTTCTGTCCCAAAGCTCTGGATTCTTCCAGGGATTCCCCTAAGAACGCCTCCTGTGATTCATTCAATTATTACCTACTCCAACATTCTTTTAGGGATTTCTGGAGATATTGCTTTGAGCATTTTCAGCTCAAAGCATGAATTGCGTAGATGCGTCCTTTTTCAATTCAAATGAAATGTTGCTCTCACAGAAGTTTTTATCTTAAAAAGTTTTTTATGATATTTGTTTTGAAATATTATTAACCTTACTTTTGGAAAGGGCTTATGAAAAGTACCTAATTTTCATCTTAAAAAATATAACTCGAAAGCGGTTTGTTGAATCTAAATGGAATGATGTTTTCGGATATATAAAGGCCTTTTAGAAAAAAAATACACTGAGAGCAATATTCATTGCGAATCTATTTTAGATGTCTTATAATCTCAATTTTCTCATAAACTAAACCTTCGATTTTTTATTATTCTCTTTGGAAATCTGTCGGCAAGCTTCAAAATTTGCTAATTAGTCCAGGAAGGTCAACTGGGATTCCACCAGAATTCTCTTAGGGACTCTTCTTGAGATACTTTCAGGAATCACTCTAGAATTCGTTCATGGATTACAGCCAGGATCATTTCAAAGATTTCTGACGGGATTCCTAAATAATAGATTAGATAGAATAATTTATCATGGGACTGGATTCCTCCACACAATTTTACCGGGATTCCTGCTTCATATGGGGAGTACAGGTATTCTTCGCTAGTGTAACATGCTACTAGCGCAAGAAAATGTTAAAAGATGATAAACAAAGTTGATCGAAATCTGGCCACCCTATTGAAACCTAATATTCGCAGCAGTACTTGTTTTGCAGTGAGCTTGAAATTTTTATTTTTTGAAGATATCAAAATATACAAACAAAGGATACATCAATATTCACTTCTACATACGTTTATTTGTTCAACATCACATTTAAGGCAAGACATAATCAACAATGGTACGCCACAATACTCGGTTTGTGGCTGCCGTTCTCCATCCTCGGTCGCGCCCAATGCTCGCCAGGTCACGCTCCACCTGGTCTACCACCCATCGTGCTCTCTGCACTCCACGCCTTCTTGTGCCAACCGGATCAGTAGCCAACACCAGCTTTGCAGGGTTGTTGTCCGGCATTCTTGCAACATGTCCTGCCCACCGTATCCTTCCGGCCTTGGCCACCTTCTGGATGCTGGGTTCGCCGTAAAGTGCAGCGAGCTTGTGGTTCACCCTTCTCCGCCACACACCGTTCTCCTGCACACCGCTGAAGATCGTCCTTAGCACGCGTCGCTCGAAAACTCCAAGTGCTTGCATGTCCTCCTCGAGCATGGCCCATGTCTCGTGCCCGTAGAGGACCACCGGTCTTATTAGCGGCAAAAAATCTGGAGAAATCTGTGGAGGAGTTTATGAAGAAATCCTTCTAGAAATTCCAGGAAAATCCCGCGAAGTTATTCTTCCAATAGAAATCCTTCAAAAAAACCCAAGAGGAATATTTCTAAGAATTCCAGGACAAATTTTTGAAAAATGTCATGGAGGAATCCGTAAAGGAGCTGCTGGAAGAATTTCTGATAAATTCTTAGAAGAATTACTGATGGAATTCTTGGAGAAAACCCTGAAGGAACTCCTGGAAATCTATGGAGGAATTCCTAAAGGAACCTTTTAAAATTCTCGGACAAATCCTTGAGTTCCAGGAGAAATTCCTAACGGAACTTTTGAAGAAATGTCTTTAAATTGATAAATTGAATCCCTAACTTCCTGGAGGAATCGCTTTAATAATTCCTTGTGGAATTCCTGAAAACTTTCTAAATAAAGAGAATAAAGGAGTTCATGAAAAAATCTTTCCAGCAATTGCAGGAAAAATTTGTCGAGCAATTTCCATCTCTTAAAGAACTGCAGGAGGAATCCCTGTAGGATTTCAACAAGAAATTTCTGTAAAATTTTCTGGATAAACTCCTGGAGAAATCCGTGGAGAATGCATGGAAGAATCCCTCAAAAAGTTTTTGAAAAAAAACTCAAAGAACTCCTGTAGAAATCCCTGAAGGCGTTCCTGAATCAATCCTTGATGAAGAAAACCCTCCAAAAAGTCGTGGAAAATCCCTGAAGAAATTTTTAGAAGAATCCCTGAAATAATTCCTGGATAATTCACTGTAGGAGTTTCTAGAGGCATTGCTGAAAGCGATTATGGACAAATCCTTCAAGGAATTCCAGGAAAAATCCTAGGAAAAATCACATAAACGGACTTGTATCGTATTGAATAAAGAATCATTCTTTACTCGGCAGAGGTTTTCGTTCAGTGTATGCTTGCTCTGCATACGGTTCATCCATCTACTGCAGTTGTCTCGTCGTGTGGACAGCATACGCTCTGTTTGTGCTGTCGAAGGATGGTACGGAACTGTGCTGATAAAAGGCATAGCTATTTATGGATTGACTGGACCTGTGAAATTTTCCAATGTCCCAATCAACTTTATTCCGCCACTGCTTTCCGCCTTCACGGGTTTCGAGCCGACAGGAATATCTTCTTTGCGCAGCATCTGTATCGATACCTTCATTATGTATCCGTAGACTTTACGACTTCGACGCTTCGACTCACTATGACGATTCACTTCCATGCATTTCCAGCAAACTTCTTGCGATTCTCCCGTCACCACTGTTTATAGTGTAGCGTCTAATCAGGAAAAGGGGCTAAGCCTGATAGTGCAACTACTTTTACACCTGCTTTACCGGTAGTACAATCAGCCATAGAGTTAACTTACTTCGGTGTAGCACTCAATCAACGGATGGTGTAATCTATCCATTCAACACCCAGAAAAAATCACCAACTGAATCTCGGGAGAAATAGCTGAGAGATTTTTAGGTGAGTTTCGACCGGAATACTACTAGTATACAGATGCTGGTTGTCTCGGTCTAGGGTCAAGCTAAACGGCTAGTTTTGGATTACCCTTTAGCCGTTTAGATTGACCCTAGACCGAGAAAGCCAACATCTGTATAATAGCTGAAAGAGTATCGGGAATAATCCCCGGAGAAATCCTTAAAGGAATACTAGGGGAAATCCTTAGAAAATCAATTGCGAGAGGTCTCCAGTTAGCCTATTTGTTAAGGCTATGGCAAAGGTTCAGCCTATTGGACGCAGTGGCTTAATTTCTTCAACAAAGGAGGAAAAAAAAGGCTATGGATCGCCAATCTGGAGATGGCGGGTTCGATTCCCGTTCCAGGGCATAGTGTATCATTGTACTTGCCTCACAATATACAAATTCATGCAATTGGCAGGCAAAGAAATTCCTTCAATTACTAATTGTGGAAGTGTTCAAAGAACACTATGTTGAAGCGAGGCAGGCCAAGTCTCAGTGACATATAGTTCTAAAGAAGAAGGTCTGAACGAAGTAATTATTATTATTGACTTATTTTTATTATAGAGAAATTCAGGCCTAGGCTGGTTCATCCCCGTCAACGAAGTAATTGTGGGATCAATACATTAAGGAATCCATGAAAGAAGCCCGGAAGCAATCTCTGAAAGCATCCGTAAACTTTTTTATGTGTTATCTCTGAAATCTCTGAATCTTATAAGCAATTCCTTCAAAAATCCTGGTGTATTCCCAAAAACTAAAATCCGAGAAAGATCTCTGAAAGAATGCTGGAGAAATTCCTGAAGGAAATCCAAGTGACACTTATATAGGATTTTCGGGAGAAGTCTCTAAAGGAACATCAAGAAAAACCTAGAAATAATCCTGGACGACTCCCTGATGCAGTAGCGCGCATAATCCATGAAAAAATCCCAGGAGAAATTACTGAAGAAATCCCGGTAGTTATAAAATGCAAAGTAATATCCATAAAGAAATCCCGGCAGAAATTCGTGAAGGATTTTTTTTTGGTTTTTATTTCTGTGTATTTTATCTAATTTATTCTACACTTAATTCGAAATGGATTCCCGGGAAGGATCAACGAAGGAAATCTCTAAAGAGGTCTCGGAAAGAATACTTGAAATATTAACTGAATGATTCTCAGAAGGAATCTCTAAAGCAAGGAAACCCGGGAAAATTGATGAAGGAATCCTGGGTGCCACTTCTGAAGAAATGCTGGAAAATTTACCTGAAGGAACCCCGAGAGAAATAATCCCTGGAGGAGTGCCGGGAGAATTCAATGGAAGAATCCCAGACGAAATCCCTGCTGGAATATCTGGAATAATCCGTGAAAACCCCTAGAAGGAATCTCAGAAACAAACCCAAAAGAAATCCCGAGAGGAATCGATCAAAGAATCCTGGTTGAAGTCAATGTCGAATGTTCTGGTCAATCACGGAGTAGCAACTACAAATTGTAAGGGCTTCTATGCTCATGCTCATGTAATAGAACTGTTCTGTGTTTCTTATCGCATACCCTCACACGCAGCAACGACAACGATCTACCGTTGGTGGGTAAAGAGAGTGGTGGTGCGGTTTCTCTTCGACCGACGACAGGCTCAATGGCGCGTGGTGCAGCCTGGGTTGACTGGGCTTCGAAAGGTGCGCCCCGGTGCTCAGAGCTCAGATGTGTGACGACCTCGGTCGTTCGCGGGTGGCTTCGGTTTGGTGTGTTCGATCGCTAGTGGAGTTTCGGATTTTTTGAACTGGCGAATGGTGATCGTGGGCCGTTGTAAACAATTTGTTTGGTTTGGGTCAAGAATTCGAATTCGTGAGTGGAGGTGGAGTGAGCGACGGAAGGATCATCGAGTCAAGTGCATTCTCGATTGTTGTTGTGATCGTGGCTGGAGGAGCGGGATTGTGCTTTGACGGAATTTGAGTCCCAGTTTTTGGGTCAAAAGTGAGTGGGCGGTGGTGACACAGGCAGAATGGATGGCTTTCATTCATGATTTTTTCCTTGAAGAAGAAAAAATTCTGGGAATGAAGTGTGTCGATCGGAGAACGATCAGCTGAAGAAAACAAGTTAATCAAGTGAGCTTCTGGGGGTGGCTTTTCGAAGAAACGGAAACATCGGTTCAAGTAAGAAAATCGAGTTAAGTGACCAGAACTGGTGACTGTCTGAGTTTCGAAAGGGGACAGGATGTTGTGCGAGGCCAATCGGATTAGCTGAACGGATTTATTGAGTGGAACAAGGTATGTGCAAAATCATTATTTGAAATTCACCTCCGATGACCATTTTTAGTTCAATTAAATATTTATTTTATTTTATTTGATTATGGAAATAATGATTTGGAATCATTATGTTTGAGATTTTACTGGTACCAGTAAAAGTGATTGTGAAATATTACAAAAACTGATGGTAAAATCCCAAATCAAATGCTAAAAATTCTAGTTTGCAGACAAATAGAAACCGCGATTTCTACAAGTCATACCATGAGCTTATCAACAGTTTTTGTTAGGAAGTCCATAGTTTTTCATGCTAATAACAGTATTTGTGTAGAACAAGAGTCTAGAACAATATGGAATTGTTAAAGTTGGCGTTGGATACTCATCCAGGT
This sequence comes from Aedes albopictus, assembly GCF_035046485.1. NCBI lineage: Eukaryota > Metazoa > Arthropoda > Insecta > Diptera > Culicidae > Aedes > Aedes albopictus. Next base: position 449,998,383 of record NC_085137.1, read on the forward strand.
TCTTCTGGACATTTAGTAGAAAAATAATCTTTGGGAAACCCTTTGAGGGTACGTACACAATATGTGAGCAACATTCTAAAACTCTTATAAGAATCTCAAGGTAAATTAATTCAAAAGTTTTTCCAAAGGATTCACTGGCATATTAAGGAAGGGAGCTGGGCAGCCTAAAGGCAAATTACAAAGGATTTTTTCAGAGATTTGCCATGCGTTTTTCCAGGAATGTGTAACTTTTCTCATTTTTAGATACTCATTTTCAGCGTTACTGTTGTTGCTATTTTTACAAATGTAGAATTTGCTAAAAGTAAAAAACGCGGTATGTAATAATAATATTTAAAATATTGTTGTTATGATATACTTCGTAGATTAAAAAAAAACACCATTGTCACATAACATAAATGGAACTCCATAATAAGAGCGAAGGAAAAAGTTTCACCCTTTTTCCAGCACGCGAAACTGGTGTATCTAGTATAGAAGGCATCAAACTGTCATTGATTTTAGTAAACAATGCAAAATGGTATACATGTTGAAGAAGGGTATGGTGATAATGGTATAACGCATTTGACATTTCGCTGCCTTCTATACCAGCATACGCAATGGAAAAGGCTTCAACTTTTTGAGCCAGAGTTCCACTTATGTTATGTGCCATTTATCTTATTATTTTGCTCTTAATAGTAAGACTCCACACCTAGTTTTGAAAACCAAGAATCTCATCTCCTCCTCATAAACTCCTCATAAAATTTCTCCTATGATTTCTCCAAGGCGTTCGTCAGGATTTCCTCCAGAGATTTTGTGCCAGAAATTGTTCATCGAATTCCCCCCGGACATTCCCCATGGATTTCTCCATGGGTGCTTCTACAGATTTCTCGCAGAATTTCGCTATAAATTCTTTGGATTACTCTAGAAATTTCTTAATATATTAATCTAGTAATTTCTCGAGTGATCTCGAGATCTCGAGCTGTTACCGTGAATCCTTTATGAATTCCTCCAAGAATTCCTTCATAAATTCAGCCATTGATTAACATTTTATCCAGGGATTCCTTCAGCAGAAGTAACGTTTTATTATTCCAGTTCCTATTAAAATTCCTCCAGATTTTTTTTTGTCTCCCTCCAATTTTGTTTGGGGTTATTTATTATTCTGCGGAAGTTTTTCCTTTTGCCGCTCTGGTAATTCCTGCAAGGATCACAGCAGAAAATGGGATTGTTACAGGAATTACAACTGTTATTCCATCATAAATATCTTTTGTGGTATATCCAGAAATTTCTCCAAGAATTGTCAAGAGACTTCTCTACTGTTTGTTTCAGAGATTTTCCCATTGCTTCCTACCGATGTATCAGTATAGTTTCCTCTCCAGATTCTTCCAGGAATTTCCCCAGCCATTAATCTTGAAGTTTGTTTGGTGTGCCCTCATGTAAACAAATGTATCTTCGGTGTTCAGAAATTTCTCCAGGGCATAGCTTCATCTAGAAATTTCCCAAAAGATTCCTTGAGGAGCCCTTTAATGGATTTCTACAGAAACTCCTTCATAAGAAAATTATCTAGGTATTTTCTTAGATATTTCTTCTGATTAACTTTCAGGAAGATTTTAATGATTGGTTTTTGGAAATAATTCTAAGGATATCTCCAGAAATTTCTTCATTAAATCCACTAAGAAATCTTGCATGAGTGCGCTAAGAATTTCCTCCTTGAATTGTTTCAGAAATTGGTCCAAGATGTTCTCCAGGTTGGTATCATTTCAGGAAATATTCCATGAGTTGATTTACAAAACTGTTCCACAATTTCCTTCGCAAATTTCTCCAACGTTTCCTACTGAAATTCTCTATGAGTTTTTTTTTCACAATTTTTTTCAATAGTTCCTCTAGAAAACCTTCTATGATTAATTGCTAAGGAATCCTTCATGTTTTAGAAAATTCTTTGGAGATTCTCTAGGAAAATTTTCAACAAAACTCCACCGCGATTCTTCCAGAAAAAAAAAATAGCAATTACCTAGAGATTTCTTAAAGTATCAAGAAAATCCTTCAGGCATACAAAAGTAAATTCCTTCAAAGTCTTCTTTAGAAATTTTTCCTACTAATTGTCTCTGCATATATACTCTTTCAAATATTTATCGATTTTTCCATACAATATTCAAGAATTTCTCCAGGGATATTTATCAAATATTTATCCAAGAATTTGTTTTAAAAGAGTTTTGGAGGAATTTCTTGGGATTTTTTTTAGGAAATCCACCTGAGTTCAGTGATTTCCCCATTTCTTCAATAAATCGTCACATTACTTTGGAAATACTTTCAGAATTATTTCAGAAATTCTAAAAGAATTTCCGCAGAGTTGCTTTCATGAAGTTTTCCTAGGTTTTTTTTCAGAACTTAGGCAAAGAATGATTTTTAAACTTTATCCATGGATAACATTAGAAAATCTTCCAGGGATTTCTTAGAAATTTACACCAAGGATTCTTCCGTTAAACTTCCAGAGATTTCCTCAGAAATTCCATCAGATGTTCTTCCGAAAAAAATCAGTGAAACATTCGGAAATTCGTTCCTTCATAAATGTCTTCAAGAATTCGTTTGAATAGTTTCCAATGATTCCTCAAAAAACCTTATTTTTTCATTACCTTTTCCTCAACGGATCCCTTCATCGATTCTTTTAGAAAAATGTTTAAGACCTTTTTTAATTTTTTAAAGAAATTTCCCTGTCCCAAATTTACTCTAGAAAACTTTCCAGGGATTACTCGAGAAGATGTTTGTGATTATTTTAGAAATCTCGAAAAGATTTTTTCTAGAATACTTTTAGGGGTTCTTCAGGAAATGGATATTTCCTCTATGGATATTTCCACAACTTTTCGACAACTCTTTTGGATAATCTTCTATATGATGATTCACCTCCGAAATTGATCCATAGCTGCTCTTACCACACACCGCCAGGGATTTCATTCAGGAAAATCCCTCGTGGAATCTGCAACAATTTCTCTAGGGATTCTTCCATAATGGATTACTTTATTTAGAAATTTCTCTATGAATATTTTAATAAATTCGGCAGAGGGGGTGTTTTCGGCCTTGGCAGTCTCTAAACGTTTGCAAAAACGATTATTGCATTTTAACCCGACGGTTTCGGTTATTTATTTAACCTTTTTCAAGGAAAAAGGTTAAATAAATAACCGAAACCGTCGGGTTAAAATGCAATAATCGTTTTTGCAAACGTTTAGAGACTGCCAAGGCCGAAAACACCCCCTCTGCCGGTTCAAACACCAACAGTCGTAACGAAAATCAAATTAATAAATTCGTGTAGAAATTTATCTAAGAATTTTTTTTCTTAAAAAAAATCAACAATTGATTTCTTTATGCATTCCTCTATGAATATCTTCAAAAACTCGTGCAGAACTCTTGTGGGACAAATTCACAGAGTTTCCTTTAGATTTAGTCTAGAGATTTTTCCATAAATGTAAATATCCGAGGATTAGCTTTATCATAGATTTTTTCAGAAATTCCTCTGGCGATTTACGCAAAACCTTACAATTTTTTTTTTTGAAATGGCTACAGAGATTCTTTTAGAAATCAGAAATTCAGAATTCCCTCCGAAAAAATCTCCAGCTATTCCTTTAGATATTTCTCCACTTATTCGTTTAGAAATTCCTCCATGGTTTCCTACAGAAAGTGCTTGAATCTGAGTGAATAAGAAAACATATGACCAACCCGGATTTCTCCAGGAGTAGCGATTAATCGAAAATTCTCCCAGGAGTTCAGTTGGATATTTCTGTTGCAGTTTCTTCATAAACATATTCAAGGTATTTGTTTGAATATCTTCAGGACAAAGGTCTTAAAATCTTAGCTCAATATTGCACCAGAACTTCAGATGCACAATTTTCAAGAAGTGAACTTCCAACGCTATTGTAATTTTTATTTTGCCCTTTCTCACTCGTAATAAGCTTAACATAAGAAGATCTGGTCTGGTTGATTGGTTTTTAATGAGATGTGTGCCCTCAAAATCGTGAGTAGGTGCTAAAGTCGGCTATTGTGGCGGCCATCTTGGGATTCTAATGAGTCTGTCCTTAAAGCACTCCGTAGGAAAGAACCATTAGGAAATCTCTCCAGGAATTCGTTCTGAAATTAATATTGTGCATCCCAGCTTAATCACTCAGATGCTGATGATCTCAATCAGCCGTCGTTTATCGCGAAAAGATTGCGCCCCGTTTGATTTGTATGCGGCGGCTGATTATCCATGACAGCTCCCACCCGGCGGCTGCAAAAACAGTTTTAGCCAAGGTGCACACCGTGTGTAAATCATACGTGCGCGGTCTGGCGCGATCTGATGCTGCGCGTTTCGAACGCAACTTGTTGAGAATCTAAGATAAGCGCGACAATATATTCATTGTTTCAAAATTTCCACAGCCATCTATTCATATACTTTGGAATAAGTAAGGCTGGTTATGATCCACAGATTCAGAGGCATAGCCAGAAATTTATTCTGGGAAGGGTTTGAAATCAGAAAGCAATTAATACTGAACATTTGTTCTACAATTTTTGGCTCTGAAGGGAACCATGCTGCAAAAATAAATTACGTGCCTAAATATATGTTTTTGAGCAAGATATTTGACTCCTAGTATCAAATTGATCCGTAACTGATTATAGACGATATATTCCTCCAGAAATCAGTTTTTTCTCTCATGATTTCTATCTGTGATACCTGCTGTCAGCAGGTATTCTTTTCTGCAGAGATTTGTACAGATATTAATTCATTTCCTCCGGGTATTCCTCGAAGTATTTTCTCATTTTTTTTCTTGAAGTATACTTCTTGAAAATTCTCTAGGATTTCATGCTAAAAAAATCTCAATAGATTGTTTTGGGAGTAGCTCCATGGGATTTCTAAGGTATTCCTCCATAATGAGCTTCATCAGAAAATAAATTTTCAGTTAGTTTCACCGTTTTTATTGTTTTTTTTTAACAACAGAGTTATCATCCAGATTAGGAAAAACAATCCATATTATTAACATAAGGTGCAACACTATTGTTTTTTTAGAGAGTATTAGGGACGCCTTGAGTAATCATCTTTCTCTTCAACATGACAGCATTGTTTACCTTGGATCCTTCTTCTAGAGGATTCCTCTAGAATTTCCTCCAGGAGTACCTCTAAGCACTTTCCTAAAATTTCTTTGATGCTCCTCGTTCTTTCAGCATAAACGAGTTCTGTCTCTTTTTTGGAAGAGCTGATAGTTCCGGCGATGCTATAGTCCATATTGGCAATTAAGCAGTAGCCATGTTTAAGGACAAACGTCTTGAAATTCCGGTTCTCAAGAAGCAAGCTTCAAACAACAATGCATTTTATTATTCTGTTCTTGCTCACTTGTAATAAGCTAAAAATAAGAAGCTCAGGTGCGCTGTTTTTGTTTACGAAGAGATGTGTGCCCTCAAAATCGTGAGTAGGTGCCAAAGTCGGCCATTGTGGCGGCCATATTGGGATTCTAACAAGTCTGTCCTTAAGGTCTGAGGTCAAGCTCGTCCGTTGAAAATTTGAAATTACCACGTGCTGCCGTTGAAAAAGCACGTTTCAGCTCTCTCGGAGAGGCAGCTTGTCCCACTCGTTCGGGGTTGGCAGTGTGGCCAGGATTATTTTGAAATGAGTTTATGGTTGAGTATAGCCAAAGTTGTACAAGATGGTTTTGTATCAACATTCTGGTTTTCATTTTGTCCTCAGTGACAAAACTTATAACATGGATATGGTAGAAGATATGCAGAGAAAGAAAATAATGTAAACAAATATAATAAAGAAAGATGTGAACATAACTGACTCAGTAAAAGGTCGGGTATTCATCAAGAATATACTGATGGTGTCTGAGCTCGTTTCTTGATCAGTACATAAACTTTACATAAATTATCGTTGTTATCCAAGGCTATGGGTATCTTAGCATGCATATACGATATAAGAATGCGAAAATGATTCATTGATCATAGAAACCACTTAGCTATTTGCTTTACAATTACAAGCTTAGTAGCAGGTTGAGTCCAAAAGACGGGAGTTACGAAGAAGTAGAACAAGAATAAGTGTATTGTATTGATACAGCAATAAAATGCATGGCGAATTATTTATAACAAGCAGAGTTACTTCTTATTATGCTTGACGTCGGAGAAGATTTCCACTATTGTTTCATCGAGCATTTCATTGTGTTTACATTTATATTAAAACTAAATACTATCACAGCGTGGAATCATAAATGGTTAGAGTTATCCAACTTCTTGTATCTAAAGGTAGGATCTCAAATCATTATTGGCAACCACAAAAACGGTGATCCACAGCGACCTCAATTTTCTCATTTCAGTCGATACCAACAAAGCAGAAGAGAAAAAAAACTCTCCCGGCTGGATGGATGCCCGCAGATGGGAGAACAATAGAGCACGGTATAAACAAACGCCGTCCTGGCAGGGCAGGTGCGTTTGGTAACTGCGAAATAGTTGCTATGAAAATGATTTCGTGCAGTTCGAGCAAGTTGCTCGAAAACTCGATCAATGATTTTATGTAGCAGCAAATGCATTGATTTGCATTCATTGCATTGCATTGATTGCAATTCAAGGTTTGCATGGAAAACTAAGAGAAAATAAACTAAATCTTCTCAAAACTTAAACAAAACAGAAACATTTTATAGATTCAAATTTATTTAACATATTTCATTCAAACATACAGAGAAAATAAAACTGCTCGAAACTCTAGTCGGCTGTAAGCGTCGACTCTTAGGAGAGCTACGAATTTCATAGGAATCATATATGGTATACCCGATGATTTTGGGTGGATCGGTGAATATTTTTTTATCATCCGGCAATTCATCTAGAAATTCTATGGATTTCCTTCGAGAATTTCTCTAGGAATTCCTCTTGAAGTACCTCCAGAAATTTCTCTAGGAGGTCCTCCACGAATTCCTCAAGGTGTCCTTCAAGGCAGTCTTTCAAGGCAGTCTTCAGGAGATTTCTTGAGAAGTTCCTCCCGGAAATCCTCAAGGTGTTCCTCCAAAAATCCTCTAGGAGTACCTCTACGAGTTCCTCTGGAAATACCTTGGGAAGTGTCTCTAGAAATACCTTTTGGAGCCCAACCAAGAAATTCCAGAAAATTTCTAGAAGTTCAAAAGATTTTTTTTCTACGAGCTTCTCCAGGATATTCTTGGGGAGTTCCTCCGAGAATTCTTCCCAAAGTTCCTCACAAATCTCCTGTAGAAAATCCTCAAGGAATCCCTCTAGGAGATTGTATAGGAGTTTCTTCTTGAAATTCTTCTAGAAGTAGGATTTTTTCTATAAGTTCCTCCGGGAATTCCTCGAGGACTGCCAAAGAAAACTCTTTGGAGTTTCTCAAAGGATTTCACTAGAAGTTACTTCGTGAAATCCTTTTCGAGTGTCTCCAGGAATTCTTCTTGAGTTCTTCCGGAAATTCCTCTAAAAGTTCTTCCAGAAATTGCTTTTCGAGTGCCTATGAGATTTCTTTGTAGGAGTTCCTCAAAGAATTCCTCGGGATTTCTCTAGTCGGTCCTCCGCGAGTTCCTCTAGGAGTTTCAATTGCACTTTTTTTCTAGGAGTTTCTCTAGGAATTCCCCAAAGAGCTCTCTTGAGATTGCCTCTAAGAGTTCCTCCAGAAGTTTCTCTAAGAACCTTCAAAAGTTCAAATGCATATTTTCTAAGAGTTTGTTCTGGAATTCTTCGAGAGGTTCTTCCGGATATGCCTATAGGAATTTCTCCGGGAATTCCTGAACGAGTTCCCACCCTCAGTAATTTGTCTAGCAGTTTCTGCGGGGCTTCCTTTAGAAGTTTCTCCAAGAGTTCCTATAGTCTCGCCGGGAATTCTATTAGGATTTCCTCCAAGAATTACTCAAGGAGTTCCTCCAGGAATTTCTGTACAAGTTCTTCCGGGAATTCTAAAAATTTTTTCGGGAATTACTCTTGGTGATCATTCAACAATTCCTCCAGGAACTTCTCCAAACAATTCTTAAGTAGTATACCTCTAATTCCTGTAGGAGTACCTCCAAGAATTTCTTGAGTAATCTCTCCGGAAATATCTCTAGGAATACCTCTAGAAATTCCTCTAGAAGTTGAACATGCCTTTTTTCAGGAGTTACTCCTGGATTTCCTCGAGGAGTTTCTCGGAGAATTCTACCAGAAATTCGTCCAGAATTTTTTTCTAGAAGCACTTCTAGGAGTTTCTCCGGAAACTCTTTCAGAAGTACCGATTGGATTTTTTTATGAGATCATCCGGGAATTTCTCTAGAATTTCTCTGAGAGATTCTCCGAGGATTCCTCAAGGAATTCCTCGAGGAGTTTCTCCGGTTAATCCGCTAGGTGGTCTTCTGGGAATTGCTATAGAAGTTCCAAGAGGAAATTTTTTCTAGAAGTCTCCCCGAAAATTACTCTAGGAGTTCCAAGAATTTCGCTAGGAGTCCTTCCGGGAGTTTTCTTGGGAGTTCCATCAAAAATTCCTCTAGGAGTTCATCCGGAAATTACTCTTCGAGCTCCTATTGGATTTCTTTCTAAGAGTTGCTTCGGGAATTCCTCTAGGAGTTTCAATTTGATTTTATTCTAGGAGTTCCTCCAGGAATTTTCCTAGGAGTTCTTTTGGAAATTTTTCAAATGTGATTTTTTCTAAGTGTTCGTACATAAATTTCTCGAGAAGTTCTCCAGGAAATGCCTATGGGAGTTTAACCGGGAATTCCTGAAGGAGTTCCTCCCCAGTATTTTCTCGATGGGTTTCTCCGGGAATCTAGATCCTAGATTCCTCTAGGATTTCCTCCAAAAATTCCTCTAGGAGTTCCTCCGCAAATTCTTCAAAAAGTCCACCAGAATCTCGTCTAGGAATTCTTCCAGGAATTTATCTAGACATTCTTCTATAAATTCTTCAGGTAGCTCCTCCGGAAATTGATCTTCGAGTTTTTATAAGATTTCTTTCTGGGAGTTCTTCAGGGAGTTCCTCGAGATTTCCCTAGTCAGTCCTCCGGAAATTCCTCTAGGAGTTTTAATCGGATTTTTTTTTTCTAGGGGGTCCTCCAGGAATTCCCCAAAAAGTTTTCTCGAGATTTCTTCTAGAGGATCCTCCAGCAATTTATAAGGAGGCCTCAGCGAAATTCTTCTAGAAATTCAAATTGGATATTTTCTAAGAGTTCGTACGTTCGTATCTCTGAGAATTCCTGTAGTTTTGCCAGGATTTCTACTAGAACTCCTTCAAGAATTCCTCTAGAAGTTCCTCCAGGAATACCTCAAGAAGTTCCTCCAGAAATTCTTACAGGAATTTCTCTAGAAGTTCTCCCGGGAATTCTTCTAGGAGTGTCTCCGGGAGTTCTTCTTGGTGGTCAACCAGCAATTTCTTCAGACGTTCCTCCAAAAAATCCTTAAGAAATATCTCCTGCAATTCCTCTAGGAGTATCTCTCCCGAGAATTCCTCTACAAATTCCTCCAGATTTTTTTCTAAGAGTTCCTCCTGAAATTCTTCTAGGAGCTCCTACGGGATTTTTTCTTTAAGTTCGTTCGAGAATTCCACGAGTGGATCCTTCGGGAATTCTTCTTGAAATTTCTTCAGAAACTCATCTTGAAATTCCTTCAGAAATTCCTCTACGAGTAACTCCAGGAATTTCTCCAGGAGCTTCTCCTAGAATACCTACTAAAAGTCTCTCTGGGAATTCTTCTAGGACTTCCAAGAATTTCACTAAGAGTCCCCCTGGGAGTTTCATTGGGGGTTCCTTTAGGAGGTGCTCCAAGAATTTCTATAAGACTTTCTCCTTGTTCCTCAAGGAGTTTCTTCAGCAATTTCTCTACAAGTGTTTCAAAAACTATTCTATGAATTTTTTTTAAAGCTCCTGCGGAAATTCCTCTATGCTGTCGTTCGGGACTTCTTCTAGGAGTTACAATGTAATTTTTTTCTTGGAGTTCCTCCGGAAATTGCTCTACGTAGAATTAGCGACACCAGTAGAATTCGTCCAAAATTACCTCCGAAAATTCCTATGGAAGTTCCTTCGGGAATTCCTCAAGGTGTTTCTCCGCATATTTACCCAGGATTTCCACCGCAAATTCTTCTAATTGTTTCCTTCAGTAATTTCTCTTACAATTTCTCCAGGAATTCCTCTGAGAGTTCCTCCGGGTATTATTACTTGAATATCCCAAAGAGTGTCGTAAGCAATTTTCTTCAAAGGTCATCCAGGAATTATTTTATGAGTTTCTCCCGAAATTCCTCATGGAGTTCCTCTAAAAATCCTGCAAGAAATCCCGTCGGGAATTTTTATAGGAGTACCTTCAGAAATTTCTCTATAAGTTCCTCCTGGAGTTCCTCTTGAGATTTTGTATGTATGTTTCTCCGGGAATTAAACCAAAGTTTCTCTGTCGGAGTATTTTCAATGATTTTTCAAAAGTTCCTCCGAAATTGTTCTACCAGTTCTCAAGGAATTTCTTTCTAGCAGATCCTCCGGTGATTCTTCGGGGAGATACCCCAAGAATTTCTGCAGGCGATCCTGATATTCCTCTAGAAGTTTCAATGGGATCTTTTTCTTGGAGTTTCTCCATGAATTCCTCGAGTGATTCTTCCGGAGTTTCCCCGGGAATTGCTCTGGGAGTTTCATTTCTCCTAGAGAAATGCCTGAAGAAACTCCATGAGGAATTTAAGAAGGAACTCCTGGAAGAATTCCGGGAGGAACTCCCAGAGAAATTCCAGGAGGAAGTCCTAGAGGTATACATGGAGGAACTCCTAGAGCAATTCCCAGAGAGGAGTTCTTGAAGGAACTCCCAAAAGAATCCCCGAAGAGAATTTCAGAAAAAAAATCTCTTGGAACTCCTGAAGGAATGCACCTAAAGAAAGAGGATCTCCAAGAGGCATACCTGGAGGAACACCTATAAAAAATCCCACTGGAACTCATCGAAGAGAAACATCTAGAAAAACTCCTAGAAAAACTCCACAGATTATTACAGGAGTTTCCTCTGAGATTCCTTCGGCAATTCCTCCTGGAGTTCTTCCGGGATTTCAACTTAGGATTCCACTTGGAAATCCTCTAGGAATTCATGCTAGGATTCCACCTAGACTTCCTTCATTGATTTCTCTCTTTCTTCCTGGCATTCCTCCTGACATTCCTCCAGGAATTCCTCTTGGCATTCCTCTAGGAATCTCCTGGGATTCTTCCAGGGATTCTTCCTGGAATTCCTCCGACGATTCCTCCAGGAATTCCTTTTGGAATTCCTCATAGGATTCCTGCGTGAATTTCTCCTCAGATTCCTCCATGAAATCTTCCTTGGACCCTCCTTTGAATTCCTCCTAGGACCCCTCCAAGAAATCCTCCTCGGGATTCCTAGAGGAACTCTTCCTAGGATTATTACATAGCTTCCTTCTGGTATTCCACCAATAATTCTTCCTAGGATTTTTCCAGGAATTTCTCTTCGGATTCCTTCAGATATTACTCTAAGGAATCCTCTAGGAATTCTTTCAAGAATATCTCCAGGGATTCCTTCTAGGATACTCACAGGGTTTTTTCTGAGATTTTACCAGCAATTCTTCCTGGGATTCCAAGAATCCCAATCCAAGAATTCCTCTTGGAGTTTCTCCAGAAAATTCTCCTATGATTCCCCCAGGAAATCCTCCTGGGATTCCTTTTGGAATTCATCTTCGTCAATCTTCCTGAGCTTCCTATGGCAATTCCTCCTGGTATATCTCTAGGAATTCCTCCTGAGGTTTCTCCAAAAAGGCCTTCAAGAATTTCTCCAGAAATTCATCCAAGCCATTCCTCTTGGGAATCTCCCGGGAATGTCTTCGGAAATCCTTCAGGAATTCCACTAATATATCTTCTGAAACTCCTCTTGGGATTCCTCCTAGTATCAATACAGGAATAATTCTTGGATTCCTTCAGCCATTTTTCTATGAATTTTCCAAGGCTTCCACCACGAAATTTTACAGGAATTGCTCCAAGGATTCTTACATGAGTTTTTTCTGGGGTTCCTTCTACAATTCGGCCTAGAATTCCTCTAGGAATTCATCCTAGGATTCCACTTGGAAGTCCTTTAGGAGTTCGTCGTAGGATTCAACTTGGAATTCCAACATGGATTGCTCCAAAAATACCTCCAAGTATTCCTTCAGGGGATTCTCCAGGAATTCCTCTAGGCATTCTTCTGGGAGTACCTCGTGGGATTGTTCCAGGCATTCCTGCTGGGATTCTTCCAGGAAATCCAGGCATTCCTATTGGCATTCCTCCAGGTATTCCTCTTGGCATTCCTCATGGGATTCCTCCAGGAATTCCTCCTGGCATTCATCCGTGAATTCCTCCAGGAAATCCTCCTAGGATTCCTCCAGGAATCCTCCTGGGATTCTGCCAGGAAGTCCTCCTGGGATTCCTCCAGGAAATCCTGGGAGGTTTTCTATAAATTTCTCCTAAGATTCCTCTAAATTTTGTTGCGGGGCTTCCTACAGAAATTTCTCCTCAGGTTTCTTTAGGTGTTCCTCCAAAGATTTCTCCAGGAATTTCTTTTGGGAATTCTCCAGGCATACCTTCGGAAAATCTTCAGGAATTCTTCCAGAAGCTCCACCTGGGACTCCTCCATTAAATCCTCCTGCGATTCCTTCAGGAAATCCTCCTGGGATTCTTCCTGGAACTCTTCCTTGTATTATAACAGGCAATAACTCTGGAATTTCTGAATCAATTCTTTCAGGAATTTCTCCAGAATTTTTTTTTTGGATTCCCCTAAGAATTCCTCCAGTAGCAACGCTTATGAGAAATCTCAGTAGGATTTGCTGGAGAAATCTCAGTATGATTTCCTGGAGAAATCTCAGTAGGATTTCCTGGAGAAATCTCAAGAGGAATTCCTGGAGGGATCTCAGTAGGAATTTCTGGTGGAAACTCAATAGGAATTCCTGAAGGAATCCCAAGAGGAATTTTAGGAGGAATAGAAAAATTGGGAGAAATATCTGGTGGAATCCAAGGAAAAATTCCTAGAAGAATTCTAGAACGATTTTTTGGAAGAATCTTAAGAGGAATTTCTGGAAGATCACCAGAAGGAATTTCTAGAGGAACCCCAAGGGAAATTCCTTCAGGAACTCCAGGATGAATTCCTGGAGATATCTTGGGAGAAATTTCTTGCAAGAATCCAAGAAGTAATTTCTGAAAAAAACCTAGAAGGAACTCCTGGAAAAATCCCAAGAAAAATGCTTGGAAGAATCCTAGGTAAAATTTCTGAGAGAATCCCAGGAGGAATTTCTGGATGAGTCCTTGAAGGAAATCCTGTAGGAATCCGAGGAAGAATTCCTAGAGGAATCCCGGGAGGAAACCCTGGAGGTATCTCAGAAGAAATTCGTGGAGGAATTTCAGAAGGAATTTCTCAAGGAACCACGGTTAAAACTGTTTTGGGAATCCCAGGAGGAATTCCTCGAAACATCCCGGAAAGTATTCCTTGAGAATGCTTAGGAGAAATTCCTTGAGAAATTCCAAGAGGAATTTCTATAGAGGTATCCCAAGATGAATTCCTGGAGGAACCCCAATAGAAACGCCTGCAGGAAATCCAGGAGGAACTCCAGTAGAAACCCCGGGAGGAATTCCTCGAAGATTACAAGAAGAAATTCATGGAAAAACCCTGGAAGGAATTCCTGGAAAATTTGTTGAAGGAATTCCTGAAAGTGTATCGTGGGAGGAATCCAAGGAGAAATTCCTGGAGGGATCCCAGGAAAAATCTCGCAGAAATCCCAGGAGGAATTCCTGGAGGAATCCCAGGAGGAATTCATGGAGGAATGTATAGTTTATTGCATTGCTAACTGGGCTGCGACGAATCTCAAATAAATGTGCGATATTGCATCAAATCGTTCCGGTGTCTTCACCGCACTTATTCATCACGAGCTAATGAATAAGTGCGGAGAAGACACCGAAACGATCTGACACAAATTCGCACTTTTATTTGAGATTCCGCATTTCATCGTCGCACTTATAACCGCGCAATGCGCAATTTAAAAAAAATCCTGGAGGGATTCATGGAGAAATTTTATGAGGAATTTATCAAAAAAAATCCTGAGAGAAATTCCTGGAAGAATCTCAAAATGAATTTGTGGAGAAATTCTTGGAGAAATGCTTGGGAGAATCGAAGGCAGAAATACTGAAAAAATCCAGGAAGGAACTCCTGGGGGAATCCCAGGAGTAAGTCTTGAAGGTATCCCAGAAGGAACGTCTGGAAGAATCTAAGGAGGAATTGCTGGACGAGTTCTAGGAGGAATTTCGCAAAGATGACCCGCAGGATTTCCTGAAGGAATCGCAGGACGAATGCTAGGAAGACTCCAAGGAGGGATTCCTGAAAGAGTTCCAGAAGAAGTTCCTGGAAGGAAATCAGAAAGAATCTCCGCAGCAATTTCAATAGAACTTCATAAAGGAATCTCAGGAGGAATTTCTGGAAGAATCCCAGGAGGAATTTCTGGAAGAATCTGAGAAGCAATTCCTGGAGAAATCGCAATAAGAATCCCTGAAGTCCTAAAGGAATCTAAGACAAAATTCCAGTAAGAATTCAATAATTAATTCATGGAGGAATCCCAGGAGAAATTCGTGAAAGAATTCCTAGAGGAATCCTTGAAACAATCACTTTAGAAATTCCAAGAGGAATTCCTGGAGGAATCCCAGTAAGAATCCTAGGAGGATCCTTGAGTATTTCGGGAATTCTTATTGCGATTTCTCCGGGAATACTACCTGCGATTCCTCCAGGAATTGCTCCTTGGATTTTCCCAGAAATTCTTCCTGTAATTCCTATACGAAGCTCTCCAGGGATTGCTGCATTTCTCCAAGAATTCCTCCACAAATTCATTGTGGGGTTCCTCAGGAAGTCCGTATGGAATTCTTCCAGGAATTCCTCTTGGGATTAATCCAAGAATGCTTCCTAGAATTTCTCTAGGAATTCCTCCCATAATTTCTCGAGAAATTTTGCCTGGGATTCTTCCAGGAATTTCTCTCAGGATTTTTATTTTTGATAAATTCCTCCTAAAATTCCTCCATGAATTTCTCCTGGGATTCCTCCAGGAATTCCTCCTGGGATTTCCGCGAGATTTTTCCTGGGATCCCTCCAGGAATTTCTCCTTGGATTCCTCCCACGATATACTTTAAGGAATTCCTTCAACAAATTTTCCAGGAATTCCTTCCAGGGTTTTCCCATGAATTTCTTCTTGTAATCTTCGAGGAATTCCTCCCGGGGTTTCTACTGGAATTCCTCCTGGATTTCCTGCAGGCATTTCTCTTGGGATTCCTCCAGGAATTCATCTTGTGATTCCTCTAGGAATTCGTCTTGGAATTTCTCCTAAGCATTCTCAAGGAATACTTTCCGGGATGTTTCGAGGAATTCCTCCTGGGATTCCCACAGCAGTTTCATCCGTGAATCCTTGAGAAATTCCTCCACGAATTTCTTCTGAAATTCCTCCAGGGTTTCCTCCCGGGATTCCTCTAGGAATTCTTCCTCGGCTTCCTACAGGATTTCCTTCAAGGACTCATCCAGAAATTCCTTCTGGGATTTTCTCAGAAATTCTACCTAGGATTCTTCCAAGCATTTTTCTTGGGATTTTTCCAAGAGTTTTTCCTGGGATTCCTCCAGGAGTTCCTTCTAGGTTTTTTTTTTCAGGAATTTCTCCTTGGATTCTTGCAGAAATTCCTCCCGGGATATCTCCAGGAATTCATCCTGGAGTTCCTGCAGAAATTTCCCTTGGGGTTCCTCCAGAAACTCCTTCTGGTGATCGTCTAGAAATTCCTCATAAGATTCTTCCAGAAAATCGTTCTAGAATTCTTCTAGGAATTTTTCCTTCGGTTCCACCAGATATTTCTCCCAATTTTTTTATACCTCCTAAAATCCCTCTTGGGATTCCTTCAGGAATTCCTATTGAGTATCCTCCAGAAACTCCTACTGAGATTCCTCCAGGAATTCCTCTTGAGATTTCTCCAGATAATCTTACTGAGATTTCTCAAAAGAGTTGCTACAGGAGGAATTCTTAGTAGAATAAAAAAAAAATCTGGAGGAATTCCTGAACAAATCCCTGGAAGAATTGATTCAGAAATTCCAGAATAAATTCCTGTTATAATGCAAGGAAGAGTTCCTGGAGGAATCCCAGGAAGATTTCCTGAAGGAATCGCAGGAGGATTTAATGGAGGAGTCCCAGGTGGAGCTTCTGGAAGAATTCCTGAAGATTTTCCGAAGGTATGCCTGGAGAATTCCCAAAAGAAATTCCTGGAGAAATCTCTGGAGGAACACCTAAAGAAACCTTAGGAGGAATTTCTTTAGGACACCCCGCAACAAAATTTAGAGGAATCCTAGGAGAATTTATAGAAAACCTCCCAGGATTTCCTGGAGGAATCTTAGGAGGATTTCCTGGAGGAATCCTAGGAGGATTTCCTGGAGGAATTCAAGGAGGAATTCACGGATGAATGCCAGGAGGAATTCCTGGAGGAATCCCATGAGGAATGCCAAGAGGAATACCTGGAGGAATGCAATAGGAATACCTGGAATTCCTGGAAGAATCCCAGCAGGAATGCCTGGAACAATCCCACGAGGTACTCCCAGAAGAATTCCAAGAAGAAGTCCTGGAGGATCCCCTGAAGGAATACTTGGAGGTATTTTTGGAGCAATCCATGTTGGAATTCCAAGTTGAATCCTACGACGAATTCCTAAAGGACTTCCAAGTGGAATCCTAGGATGAATTCCTATAGGAATTCTAGGACGAATTGCAGAAGGAACCCCAGAAAAAACTCATGTAAGAATCCTTGGAGCAATTCCTGTAAAATTTCGTGGTGGAAGACTTGGAAAATTCATAGAAAAATGGCTGAAGGAATCCAAGAATTAATTCCTGTATTGATACTAGGAGGAATCCCAAGAGGAGTTTCAGAAGATATATTTGTGGAATTCCTGAAGGATTTCCGAAGATATTCCTGGAGGATTCCCAAGAGGAATGGCTTGGATGAATTCCTGGAGATATTCTTGAAGGCCTTTTTGGAGAAACCTCAGAAGGAATTCCTAGAGAAATACCAGGAGGAATTCCCAAAGGAAGCTCAGGAAGATTGACGAAGATGAATTCCAAAAGGAATCCCAGGAGGATTTCCTGGGGGCATCATAGGAGAATTTTCTGAAGAAACTCTAAGAGGAATTCTTGGAGAAATCCCAGGAAGAATTGCAGGTAAAATCTCAGAAAAAAAAACCTGTGAGTATCCTAGAAGGAATTCCTGAAGATATTCTTGAAGAAATTCCTAGAGGATTCCTTAGAGTAATATCTGAAGGAATTCGAAGAGAAATTCCTGGAAAAATCCCAGGAAGAATTATTGGTGGAATACCAGAAGGAAGCTATGTAATAATCCTAGGAAGAGATAGGAATCCCAAGGAGGATTTCCTGGAGGAGTCCTAGGAGGAATTTCTGGAGGAATCCAAGGAGGATCCAAGGAAGATTTCATGGAGGAATCCGAGGAAGAATTCCCGGAAGAACTTCTAGAGAAATTCCTGGAAGAATTTCTGGATGAACTTCTTGTAGAATTCTCGGAGGAACTTCTAGAGGAATTATTGGAGGAAATCCTAGTAGAAATCCCGGCAAAACTACAGGAATTCCCAGAGAAACTTATCGAGAAAATCCTGGGAGTATAAACTCTTTCAGGGATTCCCGGTGAAACTCCTGAGATTTCTCAAGTAAATTCTCTCGAGATTTCGCGAGAGATTTCGCCTGGGATTCTTCCAGGAATTTCTCCCAGGATTTTCTTGATAAATCCCTCATAAAATTCCTCCATGTGTTCTTCCTGGGATTTCCGCAAGATTTTTCCTGGGATCCCTTCAAGAATTACTCCTTCGATTCCTCCCACGATACAACCAGGAATTTTTCCCGGGATTTTCTCAGGCATTCATGTGGAAATTCCACTTGAGGTTTCTACTAGAATTCTTTCAGAAATTCCTTCTAGGAATCCTCCAGGAATTCCTTCAACAAATTCTCCAGGAATTCCTTCCAGGGTTTTTCTATAAATTTCTACTTGTAATCTTCGAGGAATTCCTCCCGGGGTTTCTGCTGCAGGAATTTCTCTTGGGGATTCTCCAGGAATTTATCTTGGGGTTCCTCCGAGAATTCCTCTTGGAATTTCTCAAGGAATTCCTCCTGAGCATTCTCAATGAATTCTTTCCGGGATGTTTCGAGGAATTCCTCCTCGGATTCCCGCAACAGTTTCATCCGTGCTTCATTGAGAAATTCCTCCACGAATTTCTTCTGGGATTCCTCCAGGGTTTCCTCCCGGGATTCCTCTAGGAATTCTTCCTCGGATTCCTACAGGATTTTCTTCAAGGACTCATCCAGAAATTTCTCCTGGGATTCTCTCAGAAATTCTACATAGGATTCTTCCATGCATTTTTCCTGGGATTTTTTTATGATTTTTTTCTTGCGATTCCTCCAGGAGTTCCTTCTGGGATTTTTCCAGGAATTACTTCTTGGATTCTTGCAGAAATTCCTCCCGGGATATCTCCAGGAATTCATCCTGGAGTTCCTGCAGGGATTTTCCTTGGGGTTCCTCCAGGAATGCCTTCTGGTGATCTTCCAGAAATTCCTCGTAAGATTCTTCCAGAAAATCGTTCTAGAATTCTTCTAGGATTTTTTCCTTGGATTCCACCAGGCATTTCTTCCAATTTTTAAGTCTTCCTAAATTTCCTCTTGGGATTCCTTCAGGAATTCCTCTTGAGCTTCCGCCAGGAATTCCTACTGAGATTTCTCCTAAGAATAGCTACTGGAGGAATTCCTAGTGGAACCCAAAAAGAAATTTTTGAAAGAATTCCTGATAAATTCCTGAAAAAATTGATTCAAAAATCCCAGAATAAATTTCAGTTATAATTCAAAGAAGAGTTCCAGGAGGAATTCCAGGAAGATTAAAGGAGTCACAGGTGAAATTTCTGGAAGAATTCCTGAAGAATTTGCGTTATGCTTAGAGAATTCGCAAAAGAAATTCCTGGAGAAAACTTTGGAGGAATACCTAAAGAAGCCTGAGGAGGAATTCCTAGAGAAATAATAGGAGAAATTCCTATAGGAAGCCCCGCGACCAAATTTAGAGGAATCCTAGGAGAAATTTCTAGAAAACCCTCCAGGGTTTCATGGAAGAATCTTAGGAGGACTTCCTGGAGGAATCCTAGGAGGATATGCTAGAGGAATCCAAAGAGGGATTCACAGATGAAACCCAGGAGGAATGCCAAGAGGAATACCTGGAGGCATGCCAATAGAAATACCTGGAATTTCTGGAAGAATCCCAGCGGGAATGCCTGGAACAATCCCACGAGGTACTCCTAGAAGGATTCCTGGAGGAATGTCAAGAGAAATTCCAGGACGATCCTCTGAAGGAATACCTGATGGAATACTGGGAGGTATTTTTGGAGCAATCTATGAAGGAATTCCAAGTCGAATCCTAGATGAATTCCTAGAGGATTTCCAAGTGGAATCCTAGGATGAATTCCCAGAGGAATTCTAGGGCGAATTGCAGAAGCAACCCCAGAAGAAACTCATGTAAGAATTCTTGGAGCAATTCCTGTAGAAATTCGTGGAGGAAGCCTTAGAAAATTCCTAAAGGAATCCATAGAATAACTTCTGCAGGAATTGCTGGAGCAATCACTGGGTAAATGGCTGAAGGAATCCAAGAATAAATTCCTGTATGGATACTAGGAAGAATTCCTGGAGGACTCACAGAAACATTTCCCGAATGAATCCCAGAGGAGGATTTTTAGGTGATATTTTTGTGGAATTCCTGAAGTATTTCCGAAGATATTGTTGGAGGATTCCCAAGAGGAATGGCTTGGACGAATCATAGGAGAAATTCCTGTACAAATTCTTGAAGGCATTTCTGGAGAAACCTCAGAAGGAATTCCTGGAGAAATACCAGAAGGAATGCCCATGGGAAGCTCAGGAAGACTTCTAAAAGGAATCCCAGGAGAAATCCGAAGAGGAATCCCTGAAAGAATCCCAGGAGGATTTCCTGGGGAGGAAGAATTTTCTGGAGAAATTCTAAAAGGAATTCTTGAAGAAATCCCTGGAGAAATTGTCGGTGAAATCTCAGAAAAAAAACCTGTGTGTATCCTAGAAGGAGTTCCTGGTGATATTCTTGATGAAATTCCAAGAGTAATTTCTGAAGGAATCCGAAGAGAAAATCCTGGAAAAATCCCAGGAAGAATCATTGGAGGAATACCAAAAGAAAACCATGCAATAATCCTAAGAAGAGTTCCGCTAGGAATCCCGTGGAGGATTTCCTGAAGGAGTCCTAGGAGAAATTTCTGGAGGAATCCTTGGAGAATTTCCAGGAGGAATCCAAGGAAGATTTCATGGAGGAACTCAAGGAAGAATTCACGAATGAATCCCAGGAGAAACTCCTGGAAGAATCCCATGAGGAATTCCAAGAGGAATTCCTGGAGGAATCCTCGCAGGAATTCCTAGAAGAATCCCAGAAAGAATTTCTGGAAGAATCCCAGGAGGAATTTCTAGAGGAATGCCAAGAGCAATTCCTGGAGGAAAGAATTCCTGGGAGAACCCCTAAAAGAATGCCAGGAAGTATTTCTGGAGTAATCCATGAAAGAATTCTAGGTGGAATCCTAGCATGAATTCCTAGAGGATTTCCAAGCGGAATCCTAAGATAAATGCCTAGAGAAATTCCAGCAGGAATTGCAGAAGGAATCCCAGAAGAAACTCCTGTAAGAATCTGTGGAGCAATTCCTGTATAAATTCCTGGAGGAATCCTTTCAGATTTCCTAGAGGAATTCAAAGAGCAATTTGTGGAGAAGCTGCTGGAGAAATCCCTGGAAAAATTTCTGAAGGAATCCAAGAAGAAATTCCCGTATTATTACTAGGGAGAGTTCCTGGAGTAATCCCAGGAGCATTTCCCGGAGGAAACCTAGGAAGAATTCCTGGAGGGGACATTTGTGTTGGAATTCTTGATGGATTTCCGAAAATATTCCTGGAGGATTCCCAAGAGGAATGGTCTGGAGGAATTCCAGGAGAAATTTTTGAAGACATTTTTGGAGAGTCCTCAGGAGGAATTCCTAAAGAAGTTCCTGGAGGAGTTCCCATAGGAAGCTCATGCAGCCTTCGAAAAGGAATCCCAGGAGAAATTTCTCAAGAAATTCGAATAGGAATTCCTGAAGAAATCCCGGGAGGATTTCCTGGGGGAATCCTAGTAAACATTTCTGGAGAAATCCTGATTCCTGGAGGAATCCTAGAAAAATTTCCTGGAGGAATCCTAGGATAAATTCCTGGAGGAATCCCAGGTGAATTGCTAAAGAAATCTCAAGAAAAATGAGATTCTGTGAGATTCCTAGGAGGAGTTCCTGGAGATATTATTGGAAGAATTCCCAGAGGATTCCTTGGAGAAATTCCTGGAGAAATCCCAGAAAGAATTATTGATGGAATACCCGAAGTATAACATGTAATAATCATAGGAAGAGTTCCTGCATACCAGGAGGATTTGCTGAACTAAATCCTGGCCATCCGGAAGAACAACCCACGCAACAGTTGATTCCAACACCAGCAGACGCCGAGCACACAAGCGCAGTACTCCCGGATGATTTCCAGAGAAACTCGTTACCCAATCATTACCTTACCCATCCTTGAAAAATGTGACCTCCTAACCTCGAGTTGCCCTAACTTAGAGTACATTGGCCTTCATTCAGAACTAATCACTACAATTAAGTAGTTATTGCCTTCAATAAATTAACTAGATTAAAAAAAAAGATTTCCAGGAGGAATCTTAGGAGGAATTCGTAGAGGTATCCCAGTTGGAATTCCTTTAGAAATCCCAGGAGGAATTCCTGGTGGAATTCCAGGAGGAATTTCTGAAGAAAATCCTGTAAGAATCAGAGAAGGAATTCCGGGAGGAATTCTAAGTATTTCCAATAGTCAAGAATCATTCATAGATTCTTCAAAAATCCTTGAAATCCTTTAGTGGACCAATGTATGGACAAAGAATTAAACATATGGACAAAAAATTACATAAGGTTCACGTAGTTTCTTCAAAAATCCTTGAACTACCTTATAGATAAAATATGGTCAAGAATTTCAAGTAATCCTAAAACTGATTAAGTTTACATAGATTTTTTGGAAATCCTCGAATTACCTTAGCGAACCAAGATAAGGACAAAAAAAACTTAATATTTCTCAAAGTCGTTAATTTTTTATAGATTCTTCAAAAATACTCAAACTATCTTTGCGGACAAATAATTCCTAATATTTTTACGAATGTAGAATAAGAATTTCTACATTTTTAAAATATTCAAATAAACTTATAGAGCATTCACAAATGACGTAGCTTTTCCCATACCTATTACATGAGGAACTCCATTCTATCCCAAAATTGCTACGTGATTTTTGGACGGTCCCTTAGAGGATCCAGGTATGAACAAGAAATTCCAAAAGTCAAGAATTTTACACAGATTCTTCAAAAATCCATGAGCTTCTCTAGCGGACCGAGATGTGGACAAATAACACTAGTTTACAAAATAAATCGAAAGTCGTGAGCTTCTATCAACGACCAAAATTTTTGATGCATAACTATCTGCTGATATCAAGATCGTGCAGCAAAAATTTTTAAGTAGAACAGTTTTTAAGTTTTTCCTGAAAATCGAGCTCTACAGTTTTCAAAAATATGAAATTTACTAATATATAAATATCTATCGTTGCGATCAACCAATTTTCAATCCTTTTCCATAAATAGAAAGCTGAATACAATATGTTTCAATCATCTCTCTCTCTCTATCTCTCTCTCTTCTTGGCGTAACGTCCTCACTGCTTCTCAGCTTAGTGTTCTATGAGCACTTCCACAGTTATTAACTGAGAGCTTCCTCTGCCAATGACCATTTTGCATGTGTATATCGTGTGGCAGGCACGAAGATACTCTATGCCCAAGGAAGTCAAGGAAATTTCCTTTACGAAAAGATCCTGGACCGACCGGGAATTTAACCCGTCACCCTCAGCATGGTCATGCTAAATACCCGTGCGTTTACCGCCTCGGCTATATGGGCCCTAAATCTGAATCAATCATCTGAACATAATTTTTGAATCAAATTAGTGGGATTCGAGATATTGGTGATTATATTGGCCAATCTGCTTAAATTTGAGCGAATTTTCCATAAAATAATGGAGATTTGTATTTTTATTTTTCAGTAAGAAAATATCAATTGAAAAATTCTTTCTCATGGGCAAAAAAGTTCCTTATATTCCTAAGAATGTAGAATAATTATTTATACTATTCGAAAATCCTCAAATTACCAAAGCGCACCCAGATTTGGACATGGAATTCCTAGTAATTCTAAATGTCGAAAATGGCGGGTATGATCTCCTAACGATTCATAAACTATTCATAATGGGAATTGCCTCTACTTTCATGTGCTTAGTGTTATCGTCGGGCCTACAACACGATATAAAAGTACAGAATGGTCATTGGAAGAGAAAAGTCAAAATTTATAACTAAAGAGCTAATGGATGCAAAAGCCCACTAAAATGACGTTTGAGTAGTGCCGCATTTACAGAAAATTAACTCTTTTCAATGGCATAGCACAAAAATCAAACGTGGGAACACGTGCCTTGATTCACAGAACAGCAGGCTGAGCAGCAGGCTTCGTCTTAGTGAAAACGATACTCAAAAAAGAAGAAGAAGAAGATATAAAACATCTCATCAATATTTTAGCAGAGTAACCATGCACTATCAAATGATACTTGTTTCCCTGAAATACTCAACTTTTGAGAATATCTATAAGTTTACTAAATTATCCAACAATGAATATGATATAAATGATTGTGTTCAAAATCGTTTTTTTTTTTCGCTCTGCTGTTTCTACCATTGCATTGATGTTATTGTTTTTCATTTGGTTTATAAGCAAAACAGGAATAAAAAAGAAAAATTGAAAAACGGTTAAAGTTTTTTGTTACAAATTTGATAATAAATGAAAAAAGAAATATTTTATCTGTTTGGATTCGAGCACCTTAGAGGTGAACAACTAAACGCACCGCAGTCGTAAATACAGAGCCAACGATGGAGAGCGAAAGTAAACCGCGTAGGGTTGCCAACAATGCCTCGACTCTTCTAATTTCCTCACAGGGCGAATGATTGAAATAAAATGATAAATATGTGCATACGTCTTTTGCTATATTTTCATTTTTTTTCACTGCTACTTGCACTTGTGATATGAACCATTTTTATACTATAAACAAAAGCGTTTTCAGTATGTGACATAATTTCAATTAGTTGGTAATGTATCCTACCACCACAAGACATTTTTGGTAACCCTGAATCCTTGCGCTACCCGCTATGCTCTTGCTCTTTATCTGGATGAGAGAAAATGGGAGATTGGCTCCTCTCAAATTTGAGTAAATTTGAATGATTTTACCAAAATTGCATTTTCTAAAAAAGCACGGTTTACACAGTTTTATGCTGTAACATGTACTTTTTTTTACGTTTACGGCATCTATGAACTTATAATAGTATTTGCACACGGGCTTTTGAGGATACATGACTTTTTTGTGTATCAAATTTGCAAGTAAAGTGCACAACCATCTACTTTTTGTCTGTAGATTTGATCGCTCTTGACCACGGTATTCAAATTTGGGATATCCTAAAATCATGAAATTTTTACAGAAGACTCTGGGATACCTGAAGAATAATTGCACATGAGGAAATTGCGATATTCGACAAATTACACAGAATATACCAAAAACCCATGAAATCCTCTCTCTCGTGAGAAGCGTGACCTCAGACCTTAAGTAACCGAGATTTTCGACTGTCGGCCATTAACGGATTTCCTTTCCTCACCCGACGTATACCTAGGTCACATTTATTGTCCCTTTTTCGAAAGATAGATAATCACTCCGCCTACTCTTGAATTAGGTAGGGTAAGTGCACCAATTATGGCTATAGTATCAATTATTCGCCATAGTTAATTTTCACCCTTTAACGATGTAAATCAACAAGAAAAATTTTGTGAACAACAGACAACGTTCACAAAAGATAGTCGCACTCATTTAAACTCCACATTTTCCTCAAATCATGGTAGAAATAAATTATTTTCCTTAAAATTTCGGCTTCCTTGCACCCTTTTTCGCCATAGTGTACCAGTTATGGCTAATCCCATAAGGAATGCATGCAAATAGTGCGAAAAGGAACCGAAGTTAAAAAATGTAACCATATCTGGTACAGGGTTCCTATCATTGGCACACGCTGTAATCAATGCTAAAAGTAGTTTTGGCTCCGATTCTATATTTTTCCTGTATAGTATGGAAACTAAGCTGTCTTTTAACTTATTGATGACATTCGTTGGTCTTCTCATTATTTTTGTATAAATAGTTTTCCTTAGGTAGTGCCATAATTGGTACACCCACCCTATATGTACATATCGAAAATAGTCGAACTCAACCACTAAACGGAAGACTATATCGACTAGTCTCAATATGTTTTAAACCACGAGTAATCATAGTGATTATCTATCCTTCGAAAAAAAGCAATATTTGTGACCTGTAGGCATAGAAGATCAGGTAAAATATCATCTTTGGGCGTCCATTGAAAACACCATCCCGGTGAAGCCTAAGCAACACACATGTCGTGTAAGAGCTACGACAACACAGATTTTGATTGTATAGAAGACATATTAACTTCTATACAACCAAAACATGCGCTATCGTAACTCTTGTATGACATGCGTGCCACATGGTAGACTGGTGCTTGAGTCTAGCAATTCAAAAGCTACCGGAAAGGTCCAGAGAGCCAGCCGTAAGACGACAAGCAGCGAAAAGTCAACAAGAGAAGAATGCGAACCGATACCAATGCAATGGTGGTGACCACAGCGATGAAAAGGGACTTGCGATTGGAAGCTCTGCACGTGGAATTGCATATCTCTCAACTTCATCGGGAGCACCCGCGTACTCTCCGATCTACTACTAAATTACCGCGGCGCGAACTCGGAATCGTAGCGCTGCAAGAGGTGTATTGGACAGGATCCATGATGTGAACGTTTAGAGGTAACCATACCACCTACCAGAGTTGCGACAACATACGCGAACTGGGGACAATCGTTATGGACGGTATGCAGAGAAGCGTGAATGGTTGGTAACCGTTTGACGAAAGAATCAGCAGGTTCAGGATCAACGACCGATTCTTCAATTTCAGCATACTGAACGCGCATACTTCACGCACGGCTGGAACGTGAGTATGTAAAACCGCCGCCCAAACCATGACGTCAGGATCACTATCTGCCGTTCTACGCATAATTGTCCCATTTTATATGGGATTCCCATATAACATGGGACAATCCGGCGTAGAACGGCAGTATAGGTGACCTTAACGTTCAGGTAGGCTAGGAGGAGGAATTTAGATCGACGATTGGAAAGGTTAGCGCTCACCAAATGACGAACGAGAAACGCCTACCATTAATCGATTACGCAACTTCCAAGAACATGGCCATACATGGAACTTTCATTCTGCACAGCTAAGGGAGGCTATACACCTGGAGATCACCGCAGCAAACGCAATCACAAATCGACCACATTAGGATTTATCTTGGGATTTATGGAAGGCACTTCTTCGACATTATCGACGTCTATTGTGGTGCTAACATCGACTCTGACACTGCGAAGTTTTTAGTTTTTAACAAGAATACTGCTTTCGAATTTTCAATGATTACGATGTTATCGATGACGATCTCTTCAACCCTAACGTGTTTCCATTATAAGGGTATCTGATGTTCAAATGACGTAGAATTGTCATCAAATCATAATGAATTCATTAGTAATGTTGGGTTGACATTATTTCTTCAACTTTTCCAAGAATCTATTTAATCACCAAACAAACGTTACTGTGAGAAACCACCCAGACCATAG